>NC_041401.2:155550872-155570872 GCF_900747795.2 Erpetoichthys calabaricus | reverse complement strand
AGGTTATGAAAAAAAAAAGGAAACATTTTAAAAATAATGTAACATGATTGTCAATGTAATTGTGTTGTCATTGTTATGAGTGTTGCTGTCTTTTATATATATATAATATACACACACACATAAACATATATATACATATACATATATATACATATCTACATATACACATATCTACATATATATATACATATACACATCCACATATATATATATACATATATATATATATATATATATATATATATATATATATATATATATATATATATATATATATACATATCAACATATATATACATATCAACATATATATATACACACATACATAAACACACACATATACATATATATATATACACATATATACATATATATATACATATATATATATATATATATATATATATATACACACACACAGACACATATATATATAAATATTTACATATCTACATATACTGCGGTGGGTTGGCACCCTGCCCAGGATTGGTTCCCTGCCTTGTGCCCTGTGTTGGCTGGGATTGGCTCCAGCAGACCCCCGTGACCCTGTGTTCGGATTCAGCGGGTTGGAAAATGGATGGATGGATGGATGGATATCTACATATATACACATATATATATATGTACATATATATATATATATATATATATATATATATATATATATATAGATATATATACATAGATAGATTGACACATATATATATACATATGTACATATATATACATGTAATTGTGTTGTCATTGTTATGAGTGTTGCTGTCATATATATATATATATATATATATATATATATAGCAAAATACCCGCGCTTCGCAGCGGAGAAGTAGTGTGTTAAAGAGGTTATGTAACTATATATATACATAAACATATATACATATATATACATATCTACATATACACATATCTACATATACATACGTATATATATACATATACACATCCACATATACATATATATAAATACATATACAAATTTACATATCTACATATATATATATAAAAATATAGACATACATATATACATACATACATTCACATATATATATATACTGTATATATATATATATATATATATATATATATATATATATATATATATATATATATATATACTGTATATATACATATCTACTTATTGGCTCCTGTATTTAGGATATAGCGGGTTGGATAATGGATGGATGGACATCTGTATGCATAGCCCTATTTGCCCGTTTTCGTTTTTTTTTCTTTCTTCAGTAATATTTCAGTAAACCCGGAGCTTGTCAGTTCAAATCCTGGTACTGACACCACTGTGTGACCCTGAGGAAGTCACTTCACCTGCCTGTGCTGCAAAAAACAAAAGTAATGTAACAAATTGTACCTCAGATGTTGTAAGTTGCTGGAATAAAGGCATAAGTAAAATAGATAAATATGTATTATACACATAGGAACTATTCATTTATTTTCAGTTAAGTCATCTGCAGCAAACTTTTATAAATGAGGGTTTCTCATTTTTAGATAGTGCAAACTGTTTCTTCTTCATTGACGTTTTCTCTTGGAGAGCTTTTTTCATTTCATTGAAAATTAAAGCAGCAGCTGCCAAAATATGTAGCTTTCTTATTAATTTTTCAACATTGTGTAAAATAAATGTATAAAGTAACATAAAAGGTTTAAATACTGGTTATCCTTTTACACTAAAATATTACTAAAGAGACACAAAAAAAGTAAAATGGATATGTTCTTTTTCTTTAAGGAGATTAAATATTACTGAAGAAAGAAAAAAAAAAAAAAATAAACAGCCAAATGGGGCTATGCATACGAACTTAAAAGGTTTAAATAAAACAGAAATATA
The DNA here is from genome assembly GCF_900747795.2 of Erpetoichthys calabaricus. NCBI lineage: Eukaryota > Metazoa > Chordata > Cladistia > Polypteriformes > Polypteridae > Erpetoichthys > Erpetoichthys calabaricus. Next base: position 155,569,038 of record NC_041401.2, on the reverse strand, counting down.
TATTTTATTTTTACTTGTGTGGACACTTTTTCTTTGGTGTCGTTTCTCGTGACTGAAGACAGAGAGATATATTTAAAGTTAGTAAAAATCTTTTATTCAAACACATCAGGCAAAGGTAAAATGACAGAGAAGCGCAGTCCCAGGACACCGCCCTTCATCTGCCCCCCGGCCAGGGTATCCCAAAGTTTTTATAGCGCTTTGTCTTGTGATTTTAATTACACAAGTACTGCAAAACAACAACAACGGTTAGTTCATTAAAACAATATATAAAAGCTAAGCTTTTTCTTATATCTCTAACTAAGCATTTTCTTACAGTCTCCAATATTAGCCAAAGACAAATGTCACGTACCCCCTGCGACCTTGTGACTTCTTCACCCTGTCTCATTTACTTTGAGAAAGTTAACCTAGAAAACAGTTTGAATCATATAGAAACTGATTTTGTTGAGCCCTTGCACAATATATTTTTGTCAGTTCATAGCCAGAGCTTGCAAGCATTGCTGAAATGAAAGTTTTTAGTCACCAAATACTCAGAGTACAAGGTGCTCAGGAGAACATCTTTCTTCTACACTCCCCCCTTTTGAACAGACAAAAAATATAGGTTAGATAGGAGCAGAACGGGAAAGAATAGGAGAAGGGGAAGGAGTAGAAGTAGAGGAGGAAGAGAATTGGAGCATTCGCTCCTCGTGTAACATATAAGCCTTAGCCATGGAAGCAGTGAAATATTTAGACACAATATACCGTATCAGGGGGACAATACAGCAAGCAACTAGTAAGAGGATCAGAAAAGCAACAGCCAGAGAAATAAAAACTGACCTGAGCCATTGGCCCCAGGATCCAAAAGTAGACATGAACCATTTATCCCATGGATTAGAAATGCCAGAATTGGTTGCTAATTCATTAGAAAGGGCAGTTAAACCTGCTAAAGCACGAGTAATTGATCCATCTGGAGCTGTATTGTTAGGGATGTAAGTGCAACATGCATCACCGAACATAGCACATACACCACCTTTTTCGGCGAGGAGCATATCTAATGCTAACCGATTTTGCCAAGTCATAAGGGATGTTCTATCAAGCTGCTCATGTATCCCTTCAACAGCTTCTTTAGTAAAATTTAGGAAACGCTGTTGGTTATAATATAGATAGTTAATCCAATCTACATTTTTATTTATTGTAACTATGGGAAAAATCGACTCAAATCCAGCAGCAACTTGATCTCTGGCTTTAAATTCATCAGGGACTCCGCGAGGAACACCAATGGAATCAATGTAAACGCCAGGGTCATGCAAAGAGAATGTGGAAGGATCGACTGAGCGTGGTTTGCGACGTCGGTCAGGAGCGGACATCACACGAGGAGACTTGAGAGGGAGGAGGCGGAAGGGCATCACGAGTTGGACTAAAGCACATGTGCCGATCCACTCAGGGGGAAGGATATCTAGTAACTTGGAGTACGGCACATCCACCAAATATCAGCACGGGGAGTGGTTTGTGTTAATAGAAAAAAGGATAATGTTGGATCAAATGAGGTAGAGTTAACTTGGAAAGTCTGGGAACAGAAGGAAGAAGGAATATTTCCAACGTTAATACCTTGGAGGGGGGAACTATAATTACTAGAGAAACAAGTATAATTACCTTCATGGGACTGGAACACAGGAGGAGTCATATGAGGAGTGGGGGGAAAAAGAAGAGAAAGGGTAATACAGTCAGGGTTTTTAGGTGTAGAGGAAGTGGTGAGGAGGGATAGAAGACAAGGAAGGCCAGCGGGGTCAGAAATATTAGAAAGAGGAAAAGGGACGGTAGCCAAATGTGGCCTGGCCGTAGCACAGGCGTAGCAATCAGATTGATTTACTTGTTTAGCAGAGTATAAAACCCACTGTAACCAGCGGTTCTGGTCACCATATCCAGTTTCAATTGAAAAGGTGGATGAAAGAGTAGAAATATTCATTATTTTTACAAGAGTTTGTTGTGAATCAGGAGGAAAGGTAGAAGAAAGCTGACCAGCAAGCTGGCCAGTATTAGTAGCATAGGAATTATCAGTAACCTTAATTTGAAAAAATCCTAGTGGATCAGAACCACTTGCGTACGCAGCTAAAACATAAGTTCCTGAATCCTGCAAAGAGGGATCTTTTAAAGTAATAATCAAAGGGTTACAATAGTTCTCAGCACAGTCATGAGGGGCGTGTCCTTTTATAATAGAAAATCGAGTCTTTAGGCCATACTGTGTGGCCTGCCAGGGGTTATAGCCCCAGTCATTTGGTCCTGTGTTTGCAAACACATCACTCCAGAAGGCACATTCAGAGTCAGATGAATCAAAACTTGAATCAGAGTCATAATAAGGGTAGCTCACACAGACATATTTGTCAAACCATTCCCATTGTTCCTGTCTTCCACTACAGGGGGCGATTTCACAAAAGTCAACCTGGAATGAGGCAGTCTTCCCCACCTGGAAAGTCAATGTCGTACGTGAAGTGGATAATGGAAGGAAAAACAGTAAGAGTGTAATCAAAATGAGTATGAATGTTAGGGATGCCATCTTTTGCAGTGTGAAGCGTGAATCCAGGCGGGCAATCCTTCAACTTTCACAGCGTGTGGCGTGGACAGAAGAACTTGGAACGGTCCTCTCCACCTAGGCTGATGCCAGTGTTTCCTGATGCCAGTGTTTCCTCCGAGTGTCTCAAACCAGGATCCAGGTGCCCAAGGGAATTGGTGAATCCTTAGAAGGTGGGCTGGTCCTCCAGGCCTGATTAACCTGCTGGTGGACTTCCTTCAATGAGGTTCGGAGACCTGCAAGACTAGAGAGAAGATTGTCCACAGTATGCAAACTCACATTACCTACAACCATGCCAACGGGCATGGGACGTCCGGTCAGAATTTCAAATGGCGATAGTCCCAATTGTCGGTGTGTCCGTCCTCTCAATCCCATTAAAGCCAAGGGTAGTGCATCCGGCCATGATAAATTAGTTTGTTCACAAATTTTTGCGAGCTTAGCTTTTAAGGTGCCATTACATCGTTCTACGATGCCTCCGCTTTGGGGATGGTATTTACAATAATGGTGCACATTGATTTGGAGCCAGGTAGTTAATTCATTTATAATGGAATTCACAAAATGAGTGCCATTATCTGTTTGCAATTTCTGAGGGATACCCCATCTTGGAATAATCTCTTTGATTAATGCATTAGCTACTGTTTTGGCATCGTTGTGTTTTGAAGGGAAAGCTTCTACCCATCGGGAGAACACATCAACAATTACTAGACAATAACGGTAACCTTTAGACGGTGTTAGTTCAATGAAATCCATTTGGAGATGTTCAAACGGACCCATTGGGTTAGGTGTAACGGCGGGACTTACCTGGGTGCCCTTTCCTACATTAAACTTCTGACATAATGCACAGCGTCTGCAAAATTGCTCTGCATATGTAGAGAAACCTACAGCTTCCCAATGTTTTTCAACATCTCGAACCATGGCATCTCTACCTGCGTGATCGAGGCCATGGGCGATTTTTGCCATTCCTGGGAAAGAGGCTTTTGGGAGAAAAGGTTTGTTAGTGTGTTTATGAGTCCAGACTCCATCAGAAAGGGACCCTTCTTTGGACCATTTTCTTTTTTCGATGTCCGTGGCTGCACTCTGTAAAGAAATAATTTGATTATCAGGGTCCTGGTCATTTCTCTGTTGGAATAAAGAAATTGGTGTGTTATTATATGCAGCCTTTTTAGCAAAGTGGTCAGCTAATTCATTTCCTTTGCTAACAGGATCCTGTTTTCCTGTGTGCGCTTGACATTTAACAATTGCTAGCTTTGATGGTTTGGTTATGGCTTCTAAAAGAGATTCGATCAATTTCTGATGTTGTATGGGTTTGCCAGTACTGGTCTTAAATCCCCTTAGTTTCCATAGTGCTCCATGATCATGGCAGACTCCAAAAGCATACCTGGAATCCGTATAAATTGTTACGATCTTTCCTTCGGACAGCTGACACGCTCAAGTGAGTGCTATGAGTTCAGCTGCTTGTGCACTTAAGTTTGATGGAATTCGATTTGCTTCCAGCAGGCGGTCCCCTTGGACCACTGCGTAACTGGTCGAGGGTGCTCCGTTTTCTAATCTTAAAGAGCATCCATCCACAAAAATTATTTCTCCAATTTCGAAGGGTGTTTCCTGTAGATCTACTCTAGGTTTTACAACCTTTGCTATTTCATCATGACAATTATGTGGCTCACCTTCATTTTCGGTTGGAAGGAGGGTGGCAGGATTTAAGGTAGAGCATCTTTCTATTGTAACATTTGACAAAGTACAGAGTACATTCTGATAGTGTATTGCCCTAGCAGTGGTGAGATGCAAGGTTTTAGCCTGTATTAATATGGAATGTACAGCATGAGGTACTTGTACTGTAAGGGGGCTCATGAGAACTACATCCGTGCTTGCTAATACAGCTTCTGTTGTTGCAGCCACAGCACGAAGGCACGGAGGAAGCGCTGCGGCTACTGGATCCAGTTTTTTAGAAAAATAGGCCACCGGTCTCTGTTTATCCCCATGCAGCTGCGTTAATACTGCATTCATGAATCCCTGCTTTTCGTCCACGAACAAAGTGAATGGACGAGAATGATCAGGTAAACCAAGCGCAGGCGCAGAAAGAAGAGCAGCTTTTAAGTCGCGGAGAGCCATCTCGGCCTGTTCATTCCATTGGACCTGGCCCGAAAGAGGAACGCCAGGTGTATTAGCCAATTGTTGCAACGGCTGTGCTCTTTCAGTAACATTTAGAACCCACTGTCTGCAGTAGCCTAGAATGCCCAATACAGACATGACCTGCTGTTTTGTGACAGGTCTGGGAAGATTTTGGATGGCTGTAATGCGATTGCTAGAGAGAGCTCTTGTTCCACAAGTGATGTCATGACCTAGGTACTTTACAGTTGTTTGAATTAACTGCAGCTTAGCTTTAGAAACTTTATGGCCATTGTCCCCCAGATACAACAATAACTTCTGGGTATATCGTGCACAGTCCTCTTTATTATTGCTACATAGCATTATATCATCTACATACTGTATTAATATACTACCTCTGTCCGGCCAAAAGCCTTCTAAATTTTGAGCAAGGGCTTGTCCATATACACAAGGGGCTTCAGTGTATCCCTGAGGCATGATGGTCCATGTCCAGCGGTGGTTTTGAAAAATAAAAGCAAACCAAAATTGAGAATCAGGGTGTACAGGAATGGAAAAGAAAGCATTGGCTAAATCAATCACTGAAAAATAACGAGCAGAGGGAGGGATTGTAGAAAGAATAGTGGAAGGGTTAGGGACGATAGGAGCCCTAGGGAAGACGGCAGAATTGACTTGTCGCAAATCTTGTACGAAACGCCATGAACCATCAGCCTTTTTTACAGGTAAAATAGGGGAATTAACTGGAGAGTATTTAATTGGAATAATGGCACCGCGTTTTACGAGATCAGAATGTACGGCGGAAATGCCAGCCTCTGCTTCGGGAGACAGAGGATACTGGGCATGGTGCGGGCGGAAGGAGGATTTTGGGTAGATCACCAGAGGCTCACAATGGGCTATCCTTCCATAATCATTCTTTCCCTGTGACCACAGTGAATCAGGGAGCATAGATAACCAAGAAGGGGAAGTGGTTTGCAATGAAAAAGCAAAAGAGGAAGGACGGCACAAAGCACGATTTACTAAAAAATCAGTTTGAAACACCACTTTAGTTATCAAATGGTCTGAAGTATCAAAAATACCCGGAGCAACAGGTAACCAGTCTGTTCTATTAAAACATTGTTCTACCCATGGTCCTATTTCCACCCATTTAACACTAGAATTACCAGAGCCTACGAAAAAAATCGTAAATCCGTCCCACCTTAAATCGCGTCTTAAATCCGTTTGCACCTCTCTGCCAGAGTCCTTTGTCATCGAAATGTGCTGATAAACAAAAGCTACTAGCAGCCAGCTATTCCATCCCCCCACCGACTTAGAATGAACTTCTCCTAGCTCAAGCCTTGCCTTGATTTGATTACCTGGGATTGAAGTGGAGTTTTACAGTGGAAATAATTCTAGCGTTATTTGGAATACACGCATTTCATGTGTGTTCCATTTCTATAGTAGGCTGTGCAAACACATTTTTAAAACAGAAACGTTTTTCATATTCTAATAGTAAATGACAAAATGTAGGCATAAACTATATAACGTATGAAGCCTGAAGTCCATATATCAAAGAAACACTTTCACAAAAGGTACAAATAAGAGAACACGTGCGCTTTCATTCAAAAATATTAAAAAAAAAAAAGCCGCGTTAGCATACCGCATTGACAGTCTTACTACAACCGCCGCGGTGGCGTAATGGTATCAGCTCCTGACTGGGGATCAGAGGGTGGCGAGTTCGATCCCGCATGGCTCCACTTCGAAAAATGAACTGCTCTTGTTCTTACAATTTTAGAATAACAACATAAATTTGATTTCAGTCTGTAACAGCCGGTGTAACTTATGATACTGGTAAAGGTTAGCTTTTTTTTTTTTTTTTTTTAATTCAGTTTTCATTCTCGCAGTCGCATTCAGAATCAATCCATACAACCCCATCTGACACAGCTGGTTTCACATAAATAAAAGTGCACTTTTATTCAAGACTATAACCGAAGAATAAAGAAAGCAAGTTACAGTTGGTGGTTGATACGACAGCTTGCGTCGTGCAATGTTAAGAACTGCTGATTTCCGATCCGTGCTATATAAAATCATCACATTCAAATATTAACAGTTCCCACACACCCAAGGTCCGCCATTCCTACATTTACGACATGTGTACTTGTTGCAGTGTACACACCTCTCTGTGCTATGGTTCCTATTACAGTGAATGAGCACCTGACACTGTACTTTCTTCCCTGGGGGAAGCTGAGGTCTTAGAACGGATGTTTGTTGATGCTGTATCATCTTTTCTTTTTCCATCGCCTTTTCCTGTAAGAAGCGACGACGAAGTTCCTCTGCAAGGTGAGCCATGAACACTCTTCTTTTCTCAGTGGACCCCGTGCATGCCTTATACAGTACGTGTGCGTTCATCGCTGCTAGGTCAAGGTAGTTGTAGAACACAGCAACCGGCCACCTGCGTGTTCCTGCGTGTATGCTAATGAAAAAAATATTAGTGTGACGAAGTATTCTGGTGCTATTCTGGTGATAAAATGATTTCTTCAAAATGTCACATATATTTGTCTTTCTTTTTTCCCCAGCGTGGCGTTGACATCATGGATCAGAAGGCGCATGCTTGTTCAGTGCGAACAGGAACACGCAGGTGGCCGGTTGCTGTGTTCTACAAAATCCTTGACCTAGCAGCGATGAACGCACACATACTGTATAAGGCATGCACGGGGTCCGCTGAGAAAAGAAGAGTGTTCATGGCTCACCTTGCAGAGGAACTTCGTCGTCGCTTCTTACAGGAAAAGGCGATGGAAAAAGAAAAGATGATACAGCATCAACAAACTTCCGTTCTAAGACCTCAGCTTCCCCCAGGGAAGAAAGTACAGTGTCAGGTGCTCATTCACTGTAATAGGAACCATAGCACAGAGAGGTGTGTACACTGCAACAAGTACACATGTCGTAAATGTAGGAATGGCGGACCTTGGGTGTGTGGGAACTGTTAATATTTGAATGTGATGATTTTATATAGCACGGATCGGAAATCAGCAGTTCTTAACATTGCACGACGCAAGCTGTCGTATCAACCACCAACTGTAACTTGCTTTCTTTATTCTTCGGTTATAGTCTTGAATAAAAGTGCACTTTTATTTATGTGAAACCAGCTGTGTCAGATGGGGTTGTATGGATTGATTCTGAATGCGACTGCGAGAATGAAAAGTGAATTAAAAAAAAAAAAAAAAAAAGCTAACCTTTACCAGTATCATAAGTTACACCGGCTGTTACAGACTGAAATCAAATTTATGTTGTTATTCTAAAATTGTAAGAATAAAAGCAGTTCATTTCTCGAAGTGGAGCCGTGCGGGATCGAACTCTCTACCCTCTGATCCCCAGTCAGGAGCTGATACCATAACGCCACCGCGGCGGTTGTAGTAAGACTGTCAATGCGGCATGCTAACGCGGCTTTTTTTTTTAAATATTTTTGAATGAAAGCGCATGTGTTCTCTTATTTGTACCTTTTGTGAAAGTGTTTCTTTGATATATGGACTTCAGGCTTCATACGTTATATAGTTTATGCCTACATTTTGTCATTTACTATTAGAATATGAAAAACGTTTCTGTTTTAAAAATGTGTTTGCACAGCCAACTATAGAAATGGAACACACATGAAATGCGTGTATTCCAAATAACGCTAGAATTATTTCCACTGTAAAACTCCACTTCAATCCCAGGTAATCAAATCAAGGCAAGGCTTGAGCTAGGAGAAGTTCATTCTAAGTCGGTGGGGGGATGGAATAGCTGGCTGCTAGTAGCTTTTGTTTATCAGCACATTTCGATGACAAAGGACTCTGGCAGAGAGGTGCAAACGGATTTAAGACGCAATTTAAGGTGGGACGAATTTACGAGTTTTTTCGTAGGCTCTGGTAATTCTAGTGTTAACAGTGCGTGATTTGGCTAAGGAAATATGAGGCACTGAGCCGCCTAGATAGAAAATATTCTGTGAGCATGTGAGATGGACAGACGCAGCTGCCTTTGTGGATGAAATAAAAATACAGGGGATGTGAAGGGTTTCGGGGCAAGTACCTGAAGTAAGGAAAGATTCTAGCCAGGGGGTGTCTACTTCTGTAGGAAAATATTGGGCAGTGCAATGTAGGGTGTCAGGGACCTGTAAATGGGGAAAAAGACAGGAGGGAAAGGAGTGTAGGGCTTTGAGGAGAATGGTGTGTGGGGAAATACTTAAAGTCCATGCTGCAAAGGAGGGTTTAGGATGGGGGGTGATTTGACACAACAACTTGGGGGTTGAACAGAAAAAACCTTTTTCAGTCATAGAAATAGAGAGAGAAAGTTTTGTCACGAGATCCCTTCCTAAAAGGTTAACTGGACAAAGCTGGTTTAAAAGAAATCGGTGCAGTAAGGTATGTCCTCCAGGACGTGACTGAACTTGAAGGGGTTTGGAAACTTGGAGAAGGTGAGGTTGTCCAGAGGCAGTAAGCACAGTAACAGTCTCGTTCGAGGCAGGGACCTTTGCCAGTGAGAGGGTAGATCGAGTGGCTCCAGTATCAACTAAAAAAACAGTCTCAGTGCCATCAACAAGCAATGTCAGCAAAGGATCAGTTTCTGAATTATGGGTGAGCAGAGGTAACTGGAGCGAATGGCTGGGGGTCCCTGCGGAATCCTAAGGCCAGAATTGTTGGTCGGGTGTGTCGGGAAAGACAGGCGGAGGAAGGGGTGCCGGGTGTTGCTGTTGTCTGTGGGGGCACTCCCAGCGGAAATGACCGGTTTCACCACAGCTATAGCAGGAGTATGAATTAATGTTGTGGTTAAAAGGAGAGGGCGTAAAAGGGTTCTTAGATTGGTCAGCAGGAGGGACCCCATATCCTCCTCATCCTCTTCCTCGTCCTCTCCCTCGGAAGCCATATCCTCGGCCTCGATCAGGAGCACCTCCTGTATAATAGTTCATCTGGGCTGCCACCAACTTGGCCTGAGTGTCAGATTCCTTCTGTACTTCCTCAAAAGTTGCAGCCTCCCACCCAATACAGGAGGTGCGTACTTTATTTTGAATGTCAGTTCTGAGTCCGCAAACAAACAGAGGAACCGCAGCTTTAATGCGATCGTCTGGATTTTCAAGGCCGGAGTGTGTTGCCATTAGTTCCTGAATTCAATGTGCCCACTCATCTACTGTCTCATCTTTTTTCTGTTTAGCAGCTGATATAAGAGACCAGTCTGTGCCTTTCTTATACTTGTCCTTAATATTGTTTTTTACATGCTCCCATTGTGCAATAAAAGGACCTTCGTTTCGGCCTCTAGGCAAGGTTTCATTCCATTGCCACTGCTGGCCATTTTGCTGCCCATGATTAACAGTGGCCCATGTGGTGCCTAGTTTCCGACGGAGCACCTGAGTCCATTCCGCAGCATTAGGTTTGTACATATCATCCATCTGTTGTAAATGTTCCACAAATTTTAACCCACCGATCACCTTAGGGTCAGGCAGCTCTTTCACCATCTCTTTCAGCTCATGTATGTCCCAGTTACGGTGTATCATAATGGTGGTAGGGTTGTCAGCACCCGCTGGTTGGGAGGGGTCATGACGAGGGTTCGGGACTTCAATGAGGGGGCATGAAAGAGAAGAATCTTGCGGGGTTTGTGGTCGGAAAGGGGAATAATTATTGTCTTTCGGGAAGGAGGTGGGATTCTGTCGGGATTGTGTATGGCTTCTAGTGCGTTGAGAAATAGATGGCCCTGACAAGTTTATAGGACTGGGATCATCTGTGTCTGAATCAGTGTGTGTGGATGGGTCATATTGAGCTTGCTGATCGAAAAAATCTGCTCCTGGGGGATCATCCTGTAAATTAGGAGCATTTGGACGTGGAGGTGGGGGGGCTGATGCTATATTATATGCAGGGTCATCTTTGTAATTTTTTCTTCGTTTGCCTGTGGACTGTGGTTCCGAATCTAACTGCACTTTCTGTAATGCCAGAAGTAGTTCCTCTTTTTCTTTTCTCGTTTTAACTTCTGCCGCTAATAGCTCGTTTCTTTTCTGGGCCGCCTCTAATGTGCGGTTTTTGATTACTAATTCTCATCTATCAAACATATCCATGCGATATGGTCCTCCATTACAGCAGCCCTGCGTATTTCTACACAGGATTTTCCTAATTTCCTGTATCTCACTTGCATCTGCAGTTCCTTGAATTGGCCAACGCCCGCCACTCTGCTTATTCCACTTTTTGCATGCTTTCTTGAAATCTAAACCTGTATTCTTTTCTATGAATTTTCTAGGTGACCCATTTTTACATGGCGTCTGCTGATCCTCCGAAAATAATCCTTCCAACATAAATGATTTCGGGCCCTCAGAGCGTCGACTAGCAGGCTTACTGTTATAAGTTCCCATTATGTCCCCTTGTTCTTCCTGAGTCTTGTATTAATTTTCTAATTATGTACTGATTCGTCTATTCCCTTGTCCGTATGAATTAGCGAGGTATTAAGTGTGCCACTCACTGTTCCCCCACCTTCCCTTCTTTTAGTCCCAAGGGGAGACACTAGCTATTGGTCCTGTCCCAGTTCCCAGGAGAACACGGTATTTCCTATTTGTATGTAGATTTATTTATCCCGTCCTAACAGTAAACCTGCAAGATCTGTGCTCTTTTCTATTTATATTTCCATCCACCCCATTACACGTCCTCTCACATCCCCGGATTCCAGCTTAGGTGACTTCGTGTCCGATTCGGTTCAGCAGAATACTACATCAATACGTCCAGCCGAGTCTAGGATATGGGTGAGGCCAGTATCCCTTCGTCAGACCTTTCGTATGTGTCAAACTGCTTGGGTCAAGTCTCCATCACCTTAAGCAACCCGTTGAGATATGAGTATGACTAGACGGCCAACAGGAAACTCGCCCTCCCAGGCGGTTGGAAATCCCCAAAACTTACCCCAGCCTGGAAGTGTTTAAACTCTGTCTGGAAATCCGTTCAGTCACCGTGGATGTAGCCAAAGAGGAGACCGGAGGCTCCTCACGCAGGAGCCCTCTCAGGACAGGGCAGTCCTAAGTTTTGCCGGAGCTGCTTACTCTGCTGCCGGAGCTCAGATTGACGGCAGTCCGCTGGTAAGACGGATCACTGAGGTGGTCCCGCTTGAGGAGTCAGCCGGTCGTCTCCTGCCCCACGTTGGGCACTAGAAAACTGTGGACACTTTTTCTTTGGTGTTGTTTCTCGTGACTGAAGACAGAGAGATATATTTAAAGTTAGTAAAAATCTTTTATTCAAACACATCAGGCAAAGGTAAAATGACAGAGAAGTGCAGTCCCAGGACACCGCCCTTCATCTGCCCCCCGGCCAGGGTATCCCAAAGTTTTTATAGCGCTTTGTCTTGTGATTTTAATTACACAAGTACTGCAAAACAACAACAACGGTTAGTTCCTTAAAACAATATATAAAAGCTAAGCTTTTTCTTATATCTCTAACTAAGCATTTTCTTACAGTCTCCAATATTAGCCAAAGACAAATGTCACGTACCCCCTGCGACCTTGTGACTTCTTCACCCTGTCTCATTTACTTTGAGGAAGTTAACCTAGAAAACAGTTTGAATCATATAGAAACTGATTTTGTTGAGCCCTTGCACAATATATTTTTGTCAGTTCATAGCCAGAGCTTGCAAGTATTGCTGAAATGAAAGTTTTTAGTCACCAAATACTCAGAGTACAAGGTGCTCAGAAGAACATCTTTCTTCTACACTTGCTTAACTTGTGGAGGGTGTATCCTGTAGCAAAGCCCTAACTTTTTTCGTGAAAGCCCGTTTCAGTCAATAAGTCTTAAAAAAACGTGTAAAGATATTGACAATAAGCTAAGCAAACCCAGGAAGACATGGAATCGTTTAAATCAAGTATCATTACATCTTCCTTTCTTAAAGAGAAGTAAGATAGATAGATAGATAGATAGATAGATAGATAGATAGATAGATAGATAGATAGATAGATAGATAGATAGATAGATAGATAGATAGATAGATAGATAGATAGATAGATAGGCAGTACTTATAAGCTTACATATTTATATATAGACATTCATACATATATATATATATATATATATATATATCTATATCCGAAGCTCTTGAGAATGCAACGTATAGTTGTATAGAAGAAAAGCAATCTTGCCTCAAATGAATGGCAACCTTTTGTAGGTCTATGAACTTAATTTAAACTTTAGGTTTACACAGTGCTTTCTTTCCGAAGTACCTGCACTCATGAATATGTCTGTATGTGTCAGTCGGTCAAATCCACGCGCTTCGCACCGGCGAAGTACCGCTTTTAAATTTTTATTAAGAAGAAAAGAAAACCTTTTTAAATTGAGGGAAAATATACTAATAACAGTTTGTTAAGGATCTGTTTTTTTGTGAAGCTGCCTTTACTCGAGTGATCACTTCGACCTGACTTGGTGGCCAAGTATAAGCGTTACCTGGTAGGTAACCACCCATACAATCAGATTGTGAATCAGACTACGAATGCCGTGAATGTAATTACACACTCACTGCACTTGCTTACGGTAATCGAACCTCGGACGTCAGCACTAGAGGGGCTTAGCAGCGGTGAAGTATTGCTTTTAAATTTTAATTAAGAACAAAAGAAAACCTCAGAGGTTCGATTCCCGTAAGGGAGTGAAGTGAATGGCTGGTTACCTACCAGGTAACGCTTATGGTTGGACAGCAAGTGACGTAACATCAGCCACGGTGCCTTCAGTTGTGAGAAGCAGATCATAGAAGATCATGGAAGCATACATATTAACACATGTGCAATTAAACGTGTGCATTTACGGGGGGTGATTTCTCAGGCTTAAAAGCTCGCCTTTTATCAAACACGGGAACAAAGGTAAATGACGTTGTTCACTGTCTTTTAATACTGTGTAACCATACATATTAACACATGTGCAATTAAACGTCTGCATTTACGGGGTGATTTCTCAGGCTTAAAAGCTCGCCTTTTACTAAAAAGGTAAATGCAAAACTATTTTCAATCATTCTATGATCTGCTTCTCACAACTGAAGGCACCGTGGCTGATGTTACGTCACTTGCTGTCCAACCATAAGCGTTACCTGGTAGGTAACCAGCCATTCACTTTACTCCCTTACGGGAATCGAACCTCTGAGGTTTTCTTTTGTTCTTAATTAAAATTTAAAAGCAATACTTCACTGCTGCTAAGCCCCTCTAGCGCTGACGTCCGAGGTTCGATTACCATAAGCAAGTGCAGTAATTACATTCACGGCATTCGTAGTCTGATTCACAATCTGATTGTATGGGTGGTTACCTACCAGGTAACGCTTATAGTTGGCCACCAAGTCAGGTCGAAGTGATCACTCGAATAAAGGCAGCTTCACAAAAAAACAGATCCTTAACAAACTGTTAGTATATTTTCCCTCAATTTAAAAAGGTTTTATTTTCTTCTTAATAAAAATTTAACAGCAGTACCTCGCCGGTGCGAAGCGCGTTGATTTGACCGACTGAAACATACAGACATATTCATGAGTGCAGGTACTTCGGAAAGAAAGCACCGTGTAAACCTAAAGTTTAAATTAAGTTCATAGACCTACAAAAGGTTGCCATTCATTTGAAGCAAGATTGCTTTTCTTCTGTACAACTATACGTTGCATTCTCAAGAGTGTGCTTGCACGGCTTCGGATATAGATATATATATATATATATATATATATATATATATATATATATATATATATATATATATATATATATATATATATATATGTATGTATGTCTATATATAAATATGTAAGCTTATAAGTACTGCCTTACTTCTCTTTAAGAAAGGAAGATGTAATGATACTTGATTTAAACGATTCCATGTCTTCCTGGGTTTGCTTAGCTTATTGTCAATATCTTTACACGTTTTTTTAAGACTTATTGACTGAAACGGGCTTTCACGAAAAAAGTTAGGGCTTTGCTACAGGATACACCCTCCACAAGTTAAGCAAGTAAAAATAAAATATATATTTCTGTTTTATTTAAACCTTTTAAGTTCGTATGCATAGCCCCATTTGGCTGTTTAATTTTTTTTTTCTTTCTTCAGTAATATTTAATCTCCTTAAAGAAAAAGAACATATCCATTTTACTTTTTTTGTATCTCTTTAGTAATATTTTAGTGTAAAAGGATAACCAGTATTTAAACCTTTTATGTTACTTTATACATTTATTTTACACAATGTTGAAAAATTAATAAGAAAGCTACATACTTTGGCAGCTGCTGCTTTAATTTTCAATGAAATGAAAAAAGCTCTCCAAGAGAAAACATCAATGAAGAAGAAACAGTTTGCACTATCTAAAAATGAGAAACCCTCATTTATAAAAGTTTGCTGCAGATGACTTAACTGAAAATAAATGAATAGTTCCTATGTGTATAATACATATTTATCTATTTTACTTATGCCTTTATTCCAGCAACTTACAACATCTGAGGTACAATTTGTTACATTACTTTTGTTTTTTGCAGCACAGGCAGGTGAAGTGACTTCCTCAGGGTCACACAGTTGTGTCAGTACCAGGATTTGAACTGACAAGCTCCGGGTTTACTGAAATATTACTGAAGAAAGAAAATAAAACGAAAACGGGCAAATAGGGCTATGCATACAGATGTCCATCCATCCATTATCCAACCCGCTATATCCTAAATACAGGAGCCAATAAGTAGATATGTATATATACACAGTATATATATATATATATATATATATATATATATATATATATATATATGTGAATGTATGTATGTATATATGTATGTCTATATTTTTATATATCTATACTAATAAAAGGCAAAGCCCTCACTGACTCACTGACTGACTGACTGACTGACTCACTCATCACTAATTCTCCAACTTCCCGTGTAGGTAGAAGGCTGAAATTTGGCAGGCTCATTCCTTACAGCTTACTTACAAAAGTTAGGCAGGTTTCATTTCGAAATTCTACGCGTAATGGTCATAACTGGTTTTTTGTCCATATACTCTAATGGAGGAGGCGGAGTCACGTATCGCGTCATCACGTATTACGCCTCCTACGTAATCACGTGAAGTGAAAACAAGGAAGAGATTTACAGCACGAGTCAAACGCGGGAACGAAGGTAAATGACCTTAATTGTTGAGTGTCTTTTAATACTGTGTAATTGTTGAGTGTCTTTTAATACTTTGTAAGCATACATATTAACAGATGTGCAATTAAACGTGTGCATTTACGGGGTGATTTCTCAGGGTTAAAGCTCGAAGTGATCACTCGAGTGAAGGCAGCTTCACAAAAAAAACAGATCCTTAACAAACTGTTATTGGTATATTTTCCCTCAATTTTAAAAGGTTTTCTTTTCTTCTTAATAAAAATTTAAAAGCAGAACTTCGCCGGTGCGAACCGCGGGGATTTGAGCGACTGATGCATACAGACATATTCATGAGTGCAGGTACTTCGGAAAGAAAGCACCGTGTAAACTTAAAGTTTAAATTAAGTTCATAGACCTACAAAAGGTTGCCGTTGATTTCAGGCAAGATTGCTTTTCTCCTGTACAACTATACGTTGCATTCTCAAGAGTGTGCTTGCACAGCTTGGTCATATTACAACCGGAGTGCTGAACTGACAATGTGATATACAAACAGAACAATCGTAAAAACAGAATTAAATAAAAAGGCTGCTTCTGTTGGCAAAGCAACGAAAAAGGAAGACCTTATATGACGTTCGTTTATAAAACAGCGGAGATGCTGTGTGAAGTCAGCTTCACAAAAAAACAGATCCTTAACAAATTGTTATTGGTAGATTTTCACTCAATTTAAAAAGGTTTTCTTCTTAATAAAAATTTAAAAGCAGTACTTTGCCGCTGCAAAGCACAGGGATATATATATATAGATAGATAGATAGATAGATAGATAGATAGATAGATAGATAGATAGATAGATAGATAGATAGATAGATAGATAGATAGATAGAGATATATATATATACATAAATATATATATATATCTATACTAATAAAAGGCAAAGCCCTCACTGACTCACTCACTCACTGACTGACTGACTCACTCATCACTAATTCTCCAACTTCCCGTGTAGGTGGAAGGCTGAAATTTGGCAGGCTCATTCCTTACAGCTTACTTACAAAAGTTAGGCAGGTTTCATTTCGAAATTCTACGCGTAATGATCATAACTGGGACCTCTTTTTTGTCCATATACTGTAATAGAGTGCACCTCCATGGCCGTGGGAGGCGGAGTTGAGTATCGCGTCATCACGCCACCCACGTAATCACGTGAACTGACTGTGAACGCAGTACGTACAAAACAAGGAAGAGCCCCAAAGAGCGCTGAAGAAAACATTCATTACACAATTGAGAAGGCAGCGAAACAATAAGAAGCGAGCGAGTGACGCATACAAGCATATTCATAAGTGCAGCTACTGCGGAAACAAAGCACGGTGTAAACCGTAAGTTTAAATTAAGTTTATAGAAATGCTCCCGCTGCCGTTTGCAATACCATATTCGCGACTTACAAGTTTAATGAGAAGACACGAGGTATAAACGAGACTTTGGATCACTTTGTAACGGAGTTAAAATTGCTGTAGCAAGAAACGTTTAAGTGCCGGGTCTTAGCTAACATTAAATAAAGCCGTGGACATCGCAACATCACACAATAGAGCGGCTCACGTGAACATATGAAGCGACTGACGCATACAGACATATTCATGAGTGCAGGTACTTGGGAAACAAAGAACCGTGTAAACCTAAAGTTTAAATTAAGTTCATAGACCTACAAAAGGTTGCCATTGATTTGAGGCAAGATTGCTTTTCTCCTGTACAACTATACGTTGCATTCTCAACAGTAAGCTTGCACGGCTTGCTCATATTACAACCGGAGTGCTGAACTGACAATGTGATATACAAACAGAACAATCGTAAAAACAGGATTAAATAAAAAGGCTGCTTCCGTTGGCAAAGCAACGAAAAACGAACACCTTATATGACGTTCGTTTATAAAACAGCGGAGAGGCTGTGTGAAGTCAGCTTCACAAAAAAACAGATCCCCACGTAATCACGTTAACTGACTGTGAACGCAGTACGTACAAAACAAGGAAGAGCCCCAAAGAGCGCTGAAGAAAACATTCATTACACAATTGAGAAGGCAGCGAAACAATAAGAAGCGAGCGAGTGACGCATACAAGCATATTCATAAGTGCAGCTACTGCGGAAACAAAGCACGGTGTAAACCGTAAGTTTAAATTAAGTTTATAGAAATGCTCCCGCTGCCGTTTGCAATACCATATTCGCGACTTACAAGTTTAATGAGAAGACAAGAGGTATAAACGAGACTTTGGATCACTTTGTAACGGAGTTAAAATTGCTGTAGCAAGAAACGTTTAAGTGCCAGGTCTTAGCTAACATTAAATAAAGCCGTGGACATCGCAACATCACACAACAGAGCGGCTCACGTGAACATATGAAGCGACTGACGCATACAGACATATTCATGAGCGCAGGTACTTCGGAAACAAAGAACCGTGTAAACCTAAAGTTTAAATTAAGTTCATA